>NC_033641.1:509413-547643 GCF_001540865.1 Ananas comosus
TCTCTCTCTCTCTCTCTCTCTCTCTATATATATATATATATACACACAAACAATATAACTATATTATTCTTATGATCAGTAATATGTACATGGCTCTCTCTCTCTCTCTTTCTCTCTCTCGCGCTCATATCTCTCTGTGTGTGTTTGTGTTCTTTTTTCTTAAAAAAAAAAAATTATTGTGGTTTTGCTGCAGAGGGAGAGAACCATTCTTGCCTCAGATACCAAAGAGCTACTTGAGGATCAGGTACTATATATACATATATATATATATATATATATATATATATATATATATATACATCTCTACTTCATATATAAAGATATATATATGTATATATGTTTGCATATATATTTCCTCTATCTCTTTAATTCCTGCGAGTTACTTAATTACCAATTATTGTGCTCAATGTTGTTATATATATATATATAGGATGTTCTTGTTGCATTAATGATGAAGTAAAGGTTAATTTTGTATGGGGTTAGATATTTTCTGTAATTTTTAAGTTTGTTAATTTGTCTATTACTTTTGTTAATTGTGTATAGGGATGGGAGGATGACAGTTAAGTTGGTGATCAAGTACTTGGTTAAGAAGCTTGGATTGGAGAATGAATCAGAGGTACATATTTACATTTCCATGCAATATATATATATATCCTTGTGTGTGTGTGTGTGTGTGTGTGTGCTTCTTTCTGTTTTTAAGAGGTAGTGCTATAGAGTTAATGCAAGTGCATATATATATATATGTGCATGTCAATTACAGAAGATTAGCTAGGATTAGTCATGCTTGTGTGATGATAAGGAGGACCACCTAAGATTGGAAACATTTACACGCATGAGTCCATTAACATTGGGAGGGTTTTTTGGGGTTTTTTTTTTTGGGTTAATTTTGTTCTTTCTAATTTCTATATATAGTTGGTGAGAGGAACTTGGGAACTTAAAAGGGGTTATTCTTACTGTGGGGTACCCTCATTGTGGGGTATATACACTAGTACCTTTTTGGCATGCAACATTTTTTAGGTGGGATGTTTGTGTCTAAGTGGCACATCATGGCTCACCCCATGATGTCTCTATATATTGAGTTTATTTTGGAGCTGCTTGGGTTGGGTAGCTGGTTAGTTATCAGTGACAATATGGTTTCCTTTTTCTTTTAGTTAGAAGAGCTATATATATATATATATGTGTGTGTGTGTGTGTGTGTGTGTGTGTGTGTGTGTGTGTGTATAGCTTTTAAGTGGTGGTAGTTTCTTCCCATAATGTAAGCTGTGGGTTGTGAAAAATAAAATAAAGAAAAGAAAAGGAAACCCTAGGATTCATTCATGACCCATCATGGCAAGGTAAGCTTTTTTCCATGTAGGCTTGACATGCCATTAAGCAGTACCACATAGGATTCTAAGAAGAAGATATATATACAGATCCATGCAAAACCTTGCATTCTAGTCTTGTATTATTCCATATTATATATAATAACACCATACATATATATATATATATATAGCTTCAATGGTCATTAGACACATTACCTTGTTGCTTGTTGGGTCCTTGTGACAAACCTAACAAAAAGCCAAATTTTCACCTACCTTCTATGAAAGTAATGCTCCATCCTAATTTATATATATGAAAGCACCTATGGAGTTGGAATTTTAGGGGAAGCCCCTCTCCATCAGTGAAAGAAAGATCTCCTCATAATGACTTATAGATTTTGCTTGATGCTGAAATAGCTGGACCTATATTTGGCTGCAAGTGTGTGCAGAAGTACAATGAATATATAATATATTATATATTATATAATAAGAGGTAGAAGATACATGAGTGTTTAGTATTAATATATATATATATATATATATATATATATATATATATAGAGGTAGATAATGGAGTGTTTAGTAATTATCATTGATTCTCTTGTTATTATGTTTCAGAAATGTGGTAAGTCTCATTAAGGAAAAAATTGTGTATGAAGTTGATCAATGAGAAGATCCAGCTGCTAGAGGTTATCTAATTAAGTAGTTCATAAAATGATAAATGAATATCAACATATGCTGTAGTAAAAAGGAGAAAGTAATAAGTGGTGTGGAGTTTCAAAGACCCTATATAAGTATAAAGTTATGTTACAGTTAAGTGAAAAGGTTAGTGCTTGCTAGGAACCAGAAAAAAAAAAAACACAAAAACAAAGAAAAGAAAAGAGGAAAGAAAATGACACACAACAAAAACTAGTACATTGGGTGTCCCTGGAGTTCTCTGCATATACAGAGCCAGAATATTCTCTTCATTATCATATCCCTACACTTGCTTTTTTAGATTGTTGATTTGTTTTGCATAAAATACTTAGTTTGGCCAGTACATATATAGTGTAAGAAGCATAATGAATAGGCCTATATATATATATATATATATATATATATATATATATATATCTTTGTTAGTGTCATGATCTAATTTCAACAATATTACTTCAGCGATCAATCGATCTACTCTAGTCTTAGCGCATATATACTATTGTAATCAATAAATGCATATTCTCTTTGAAGAGTAATCAGCAAAAATGAAGTTTTTGTAATATCATGCTTGTCAAGTTGATGCTACTGTAACATTACAAAATGTTAAGATTACTTAACTTATATTTCTTCCTTTTCATATATCCTTAATAAATGCATTTGTAGACAACTTATTGTGCACATAAATTAGTTCAACCATGTAAATGAAAAAAAAAAACTTTGTTTTTGCATCTTCTTGAAAATTCATCATGGAAACACCAAGTTTTCTCTTCAAGATGTTTACCAGCACATGTAGACACTAATACAGTCGCATATCCACATAAGCATGTAATTATCTGTGTATTTATATATATTAGTATAGTTTTTTTTTTTTTGAGAAAAAGATAGTAAGCTACCCGCTTTATTCATAAAGTGGTATGAACTTGGCAACCTAGGTGAGGCAGCCAAGGCCTCAAGAAAAGAGAAAACAAAACAACGAAAAATATAGAGAGGTAGAGGGGGAGAGGAGGAAAGAAGGGTGAGATGGGTCAAGCTACAAGTGTATAACTAACGGCATTGTTCTAACCAATCCTGCGCAAGTGAATGTATACGGCAAAGAACTTGAGTCGGGCATGAGACTCGTCCCCTAAAGATAACACTATTTCTTTCTAGCCAGATTGCTCACCATATATTAGTATAGTTATGGATGTAGATACATATATTTGATAACCTGTATATATCCATATAGATGAGATGCACACTAAATATCCACCCTAAACTCCTTTTGCCATATTTTAATATAAAGGTATGTAGTTCCAGAAAATTGAGGATGTAATGTATTTCAAAAGTCACCATTATCCTACGACTCGAACAAAAATTTCATTTAATTAAGAAAGGAAAAGTCCTCTGCATGCAGTTCCTGGTTAGTTAAATTTCTTTTGCAGGCAAAGTTTTCAAATATGGATTGAAAACTAATCTAAATACCTTTCTTAATGTATATGTTGAAATATCATATTTCTGAAAAGTAAATGAGGAAAATTTGTCTTACAATGAGGCAAATATTCTGTCAACTGTGTTGAAATATCTAATTTATGAAAAGTAGATCAGGAAAATTTGTCTTACAATGAGGCGAATATTCTGTCGACGGTGTTTTTCATTTTGGTCTGCTAAGGGCATTTCAAATGATTAAATTCATTCTGTAACAGCTTAAGCTTTTAGAAAACAACAGCTATTTCATATGGCATATATCAACTGATCTCCTAGCTAGTCTTATTCAATTTGCTCCTATTTATTTCAAAATCCTCTCACAAAGGAGGGGTGTTGAGTAGTTATAATCAAAACCACAGCTCTCTAATTGGAGTTTATGCCTTTCAATTAATAAAGATGATGGTAATATTTTTGTACTTATTCCTTGTGACAAGTTCATGATAGTTATGGACAATAATTTAACTATCCCATGCATACGCATTATCTTAAAATTAACCTTTATTTATAGGAATCACTTACCTACCAGCAGTACTACATTCTTTTTTTGATTATTCTATCATAAGTTGTTATTCCCTATACGGCAACAAACCATACAAATATTTAAGCTTTTCCTGAAACTGTTAACAACAGTTTAATTAGGACAATCATCAATTAAGTATATATTAAGCTACTTGGTGCATTAATTAATTGTCACTCCTAATAACTTTTAATATGCCAATCATTATTATTTAAATCATGTTGATGAGCTGTGAGATTGCAGTTTGATAAAGAGAGATTATGCCCCTCTCATGCATCTTTAATTCCTTCTTTCTTAATATATTCATGTCATGCTAACCTTCTTATTCAAAGGTCAACTCTCTTCTCTCTTCCATTAGGTTCTTTTCATATATAGATATATATATAGAGAGAGAGATAGTGTTTGTGTCTTAGGCAACAGTTATATAGATTAAATATGCTTTGTTTGTGATTCGATCCTTTTCTTTTATGAACTATGTAAGTTAATGATCTAATTTAATAATCAACGCATACGCATGAAATTAATCAATAATCTAAGCCTAGCTTTGATCTCCACATATGAGTACTTGAAAGTTTAATTTTCTCTTCTTTTTATTTGTCTTTTACCACCTACATGCTAGTAGATGTTGCATGTGATGAGAACTACTGCATGCTTAATTAGTTTCAGATCATCATTATCATGGTTGTTGCTTGTTAATTCTATACATTTAACTCTTAATTAATATTTATCTTTGCAATTAATGATTGATAAATTAGAGCATCTTCTTTTTATAAATAGAGTGATAGTGTTCATGGTCTATAATTATATATGAAACATGGAATTACTAGGCAATTGCTTATGCTCTATACCAATGTAACATATATATTCCACCTTGATTAAGACCTAGGTGACAATCTAAAGATGACAAATTAAGGTGATTAGCCAATCTTTGTGGAAATATTGGTACATGTGGACCCTTTGGTGCACCGGCGCCACGTGGCGATCTGATTCGTCGTCATGCTTTCGCCGGGCTCACCTCAGCCTTTAGCCCTCTTGAAAGCAAAGTTAGGCCCTACATGAACCCTAGGAACTCAATTCAACCTAGGTTTGTGGTTAAAGGACCCATCAACAAACCTAAGTGGTGCACTTTGTGGGAATATTTATGGCCCCATCATCCACAGCACAATATAACCACATTACTTGTACGCTTATGTATGCTTGTCTAGAGAGATCTAGAGAAAGAGAGAGAGAGAGAGGTTAGGGTTTAGAAAAGAAGGCATTTGCATGGTGTGGGGGGCTATGCATGCATAAAGAATCATTCCAAAGTAGGGGAAGATGAGAACATCATAAACATATATATAGATAAAAGGCAAAAGCTAAGCAAGGCAAAGGACCACTCTACTTGCTGATGTATGTACATACAACTAACAATGGAATTGCATGGGTGTTTTTTACTGAGCATCAAAATGCCTTTAAAGAGTCCTAAAAACAGGGAGAGATATGGAGAGTGAGTGACCACCAACATGTAGTGTTTTTTTTTTTTTTTTTTTTTTGCTTAGTTTTAGTGAACATTGCTAGGTTTATAACCCAAAAAGGATTATAATTAATCTTAATTACAACTTTACCATCTAAATGCCAAATTTCATACGCTAGTCTTATGATCAACTTTTTTCTCTTCTATTTTTTATCCTAAAACAGCCAAAAAGAGGTTTACTAAGGGCCGACCTTTTTCATTGATTTCATTATCTTTTTTTTCATTAAAAAAATTTCTAATATATATACAAAAGAGATTGTTTAAATACTAGAGAGAAGCGTTTAATCCTTAGATATATGGATGGTTGCAATTCTACATATTTTGTGTTGTGTTGTGGACTTCGCATCTCTCTCTCTCTCTCTCTCTCTCTCTCTCTCTCTCTCTATATATATATATATCTTTGTTAGTGTCATGATCTAATTTCAACAATATTACTTCAGCGATCAATCGATCTACTCTAGTCTTAGCGCATATATACTATTGTAATCAATAAATGCATATTCTCTTTGAAGAGTAATCAGCAAAAATGAAGTTTTTGTAATATCATGCTTGTCAAGTTGATGCTACTGTAACATTACAAAATGTTAAGATTACTTAACTTATATTTCTTCCTTTTCATATATCCTTAATAAATGCATTTGTAGACAACTTATTGTGCACATAAATTAGTTCAACCATGTAAATGAAAAAAAAAAACTTTGTTTTTGCATCTTCTTGAAAATTCATCATGGAAACACCAAGTTTTCTCTTCAAGATGTTTACCAGCACATGTAGACACTAATACAGTCGCATATCCACATAAGCATGTAATTATCTGTGTATTTATATATATTAGTATAGTTTTTTTTTTTTTGAGAAAAAGATAGTAAGCTACCCGCTTTATTCATAAAGTGGTATGAACTTGGCAACCTAGGTGAGGCAGCCAAGGCCTCAAGAAAAGAGAAAACAAAACAACGAAAAATATAGAGAGGTAGAGGGGGAGAGGAGGAAAGAAGGGTGAGATGGGTCAAGCTACAAGTGTATAACTAACGGCATTGTTCTAACCAATCCTGCGCAAGTGAATGTATACGGCAAAGAACTTGAGTCGGGCATGAGACTCGTCCCCTAAAGATAACACTATTTCTTTCTAGCCAGATTGCTCACCATATATTAGTATAGTTATGGATGTAGATACATATATTTGATAACCTGTATATATCCATATAGATGAGATGCACACTAAATATCCACCCTAAACTCCTTTTGCCATATTTTAATATAAAGGTATGTAGTTCCAGAAAATTGAGGATGTAATGTATTTCAAAAGTCACCATTATCCTACGACTCGAACAAAAATTTCATTTAATTAAGAAAGGAAAAGTCCTCTGCATGCAGTTCCTGGTTAGTTAAATTTCTTTTGCAGGCAAAGTTTTCAAATATGGATTGAAAACTAATCTAAATACCTTTCTTAATGTATATGTTGAAATATCATATTTCTGAAAAGTAAATGAGGAAAATTTGTCTTACAATGAGGCAAATATTCTGTCAACTGTGTTGAAATATCTAATTTATGAAAAGTAGATCAGGAAAATTTGTCTTACAATGAGGCGAATATTCTGTCGACGGTGTTTTTCATTTTGGTCTGCTAAGGGCATTTCAAATGATTAAATTCATTCTGTAACAGCTTAAGCTTTTAGAAAACAACAGCTATTTCATATGGCATATATCAACTGATCTCCTAGCTAGTCTTATTCAATTTGCTCCTATTTATTTCAAAATCCTCTCACAAAGGAGGGGTGTTGAGTAGTTATAATCAAAACCACAGCTCTCTAATTGGAGTTTATGCCTTTCAATTAATAAAGATGATGGTAATATTTTTGTACTTATTCCTTGTGACAAGTTCATGATAGTTATGGACAATAATTTAACTATCCCATGCATACGCATTATCTTAAAATTAACCTTTATTNTTAAGTTTATTCAATATAGTCTTTTGCTCACTATAATAGGAGCATAAGCTATTTATCTGTTTATGATTAATCTTAAATTTAGGTATTAATTCACTAGAAGCTTATTTTTCCTCTTCATCAAATTCGAAACTTTTAAGAATTTTTTACTTTTCAAATGACTAGTTTGTTTTGGTTTTACGATGCATATGAATGACAATATCACATAATTTATTAAAGAATAGTATTATTGTTTCCGCTTCCTTTTTAAAAATGAATAAATTCTCTTGAGTAGTTTTTGTTTTCAATGACATGTGATTGATTGGTGATGCATCTAATTGGGGTAAACAATATAATGAAAAGTACATGAGAGAATAAATGATATATATTGTATGTGGATAGGAATCATTATACTTAATAAGTGTGGCTAACAAAATGCCTTATAGGGAATGTTCTTAAGTTTAAGTAATTGATTAATTGATGCAATTAAGAGAGGACAACTAATTAAGGGAACAATCATTGAGAGCACAAAGAATTAATGAATTTAATTAATTAGTTTCATAAATGCATGGTATATCACTAACTCATATAATACCTTGTTACTGTGAGACACGTTTTGCGTTCTCATGCATGGTGCCTTTAAGATTCGCATTTGTGGTGCAAATACGGAACAAGTGCACATGTGTGGTGGGTATACATGCAAGTACAATTACTTGTTGCTTAATTTGTTGGGGAATGATGCATTTGTTAGGTGGAGTGATTAATCAAAGTTTCAATGCTATATATATATATATAATGTATATTTGTGAAAGCTAAGTAGTACGCCTTAGATGATTGGGCTTCTTAGATTTTGCCAATTATTGATTTTGGTGGGTTAATTAAATATGATATGAACTAGCATTCATAGAATCGGCAGAAACACGCTCTCGTTATGCCTTTCGAGTTTTTCAGATTAAAGTGGTCTAATTAGTTTGGTCAGTTTGCGAGCTATGTCTAACTATGTTTATAACATGAGTTAAACATTTAGAAAAGTAATTTATGTAATAATCGCGCGTGTTACGTCGTGTCATTTTTTGATTTGATTGAATTGTAACATGTTTATATAGGATTTTATGTATTATGAAGCTTGTGATCCATATATAGGCCACAGCTCAAGTATCACTTTTGTAATGAATTAAAGGTGGGAAATCCTTTTCCACAATAAGAGAAAGATTAGACATGCATATCACACATTGGTTGCATTTGTCTTCACCTTGAATTGTACTTGTGATGATTATGAAGTTTGTGCAATCATTATCTTAAGAGGGGCCTATTTCATTAATAATTGCACATTTTGGGACCCAAGCCATGTATTTTTGCATAGTGGACCACTTGTAAAAATTTGATCATTAATGATTATATATTGATCATGAAGATGCCTTTTGAAGTATGCATAAAGGGAATTGCTCTGGGGTGCCCCCCAAGGGTCCCCTGAAAATACAAAAAAAACACAAATTTATGAGCATGGGTGTTTGAGATGAGTTTTTTTTTTTTTTTTTTTTTTTTTTTTTCCCTTTCTATCATTAGATTTCATTCTATGGTACTTACGATTGGCACAGTAAAATTGAATGATAGAAAAAAGTGAGTCGAAAAGATGCTTCTGATTGATAGATTACTTGTTTTTTATAAGTTTTGCATATGTTGACAAATCAACTGTAACACTTTAAGTTATGTACATGAAATAATTAAAATCCTCTATATTATTGCGGTGAAAACCCTAAAGCAATGTTAACTTCGAGAATTATACTTTTTAGCTTGTTACACTTAGAAAGTAAATATCTTGTCATTGAACTTTTACTCTTGCTTATATGTTTAACCTATAACATGATGGCTTAGTAACAATCTCTCTCAATGTTCATTTTGTGTAACCATATATATGTAGGCATATATATACATAGAAATGTTTCTAGGGAGTGCTTGAGTTATCTGTTTCTTTGTGTGACAGTAAATTCAAATACAATAATACTCAGTTGAATCATTTTTCCCCCCCCTTTCTATGAGAGTATGCGACACTGCGAATACGGACTTACGAATGCGAAAATGCAGGTAGAGATTACATGTCGAGGGCAACGGCTTTTTCCGTCCCAGACGCTGCAGCACGTACGCGACAACGTATGGTGTTCGAGAGATGCGGTGTCGCTACCCCTACTTGACCGATCGACAACCCCCGATCATGTGATGATGATCTTGCAATACGGTAGAAGCGCGTAGATGTTGACCGTTGATCGTCGATCGGTCGCGTGACTAAATTCTTTTCTTTCTTTCTTTTTTTGATATATCCTCCTTTTTCTTTTTGATCATGTTTTGTGCTTTGCTGTGATCTAATTCATTGAGGAAACAACACAGCTTGGAAATACTCTAGCTGGGGCAAGAACATGGTATACGAGATGATCAAAAGATCAGGGAAGTGTATTAATTTCCAAGCCATCTTTGGTGGTGGCTTGACTTTTTTTTTTTTTCTTTTTTTTGTTTTTTCTATTTCTAATCTACTAATTCCTCAATTTAAGCAATTAATCTCTTTGTTTTCTCCACCTTTTGGATATATATATATATATATAGAGAGAGAGAGAGAGAGAGAGAGAGCAAGAGCAGGGCTCTGTGCTCTCAGGAGCACGGAGGCCTCTGTGCTCCTGAGCTGTTTTCGATGATGGAATTTTCGAATTGACGATCGGCTCCGTTAGACTTGATCTAGTACATTTGAAGTTTTTAGAAAATAATTTTTACGATTTTTTGATATCATTTATCTAGTGATTGAAAGGATTCAAAATTCATAATTTTTAATGGTTGATACCGTTTTCAAGTTTAACGGTATAGAAGTATTCAAATCAAATGAAATTTTGATACAAAATTTTTTATACTATCTACAATAAGATCAATATTTCTGATCAAAAATTTTAGTGCTATATCACCACTTTTTATAAGATTTTTATTTTCAGCCATTAAAAATTATTGATTTTGAATCTTTTCGATTGCTAGGTAAATGATATAAAAAATTCGTAAAAATTATTTTTTAGAAACTTTAAATTTTCTAGATCAAGTTTAACGGAGCCGACCGTCGATTTGAAAAAATTCGTAAAAATTATTTTTTAGAAACTTTAAATTTTCTAGATCAAGTTTAACGGAGCCGATCGTCGATTTGAAAACTCCATTATCAAAAACAGATCAGGAGCACGGAGGCCTCCGTGCTCCTGAGAGCACAGCAGCCCTGCTCTCTCTCTCTCTCTCTCTCTCTCTCTCTCTCTCTCTATATATATATATATATATATATATTCCTTCAAATTTTAATATTAACTCTTGTGTCTGTTTGAATATATAAGTGGGGCATACTAATTCAGAGCACTCAAATTCGATTATGATTATTGCTCTGTTTCAGATAATATATAGTAGGAAAAACAAATTACTCATTTGTTATTAATTGAGGTGTACATGCATGTGACCATAATAACAAAATTTTCTTATTATCTTTTAAAAAAAACTGTAAATATTTCAAAAATATTTGATCGTTTGAATAATCCGGAGAACTATTCATCAATATTTAAATATTAATAAAAAATATAAAATAAAAGAGAATTAATGAATTAACTAATTAAATCAAACATTTTCCATATTAATCGATACGAATTAATCATCCACTATCTTTTTTTACTAGTTGTTACCATAAATTTGATTAAAAATATGAATAATAGCATGTAATTGTTAGACTTTCATATATATAATATATAGAGTCCGGCTATGGTGCTTGTAAAAGCACCAAGCATTTGGTGCTTGTAAATATTTTACCGTCATATCTACTCTTCGGATTATTTTTAACCGTTAGATTATACTATTCAACCAACCACCCACTCAACCCTAAGGGGCCCACATCATCCTAACCGCACATCCCTTAATCCAACGGCTAAAAATCTACCAGCACCAATAACTTAGTACTTTTAAAAGCATAGGAGCTCAATTCTATATATATATATATATATATATATAGGGTCCGGCTACTATACTATTATGAGTATGATCGGCCTCGTACTCATAAGTTGTTTTCGATGATAGAGCTTCCGAATCGATGATCCACACCGTTCAACGTTATTTACAGTATTTAAAACTTCTAGAAATCAAATTTTATAATTTTTCGACATCATTACCTTACGATCAAGAGATCACAAATTTGACAATTTTTAACTGCGGGTATGGGATACTTGTTAGTTTAACGGTGTAAAAGAATCGGAATTTGTTGAATTTTTGATAGAAAATTTCATTCACTACATAGATAAAGATTAATAACTCTGATCTTGAATTGAAGGATCCGATCATCCTTTTTTAGGATGTCGTTCGATTTTGACCGTTCATTTTATGCCCACTTGATGGACTTTATTATGATTTCAAAAATTTATAAAATTTATTTTCTAGAAGTTTTAAATACTCTAGATCATATTTAACGGAGTGGATCGTCGATTCGGAAGCTCCATCATTGAAAACAACTTATGAGTACGAGGGCTCCAATACTCATAATAGTATAATAGTCATGGCCTATATATATATATATATATATATATATATATATAGTCCGGCTACTATACTATCGGTAGCACGGAGGCTTTCATGCTACCAAGTTGTTTTCGATGATGCGGCTTCCAAATCGACGATCAGTTCCGTTAGACTTAAATTCAAGTCTTCTATCATCATTTTTTATGAGAATTTTATTTTCAGCTGTTCATTTTTAAATTACTCGTTTGATAGGTAAATGATACTGAAAAATTATGAAATTTAGTTTCCAAATACTTTCAATAGTGTAAATCAAGTCTAACGGAGCGGATCGTCGATTTGGAAGCAACATCATTGAAAACAACTTGGTAACACGGAGGCGACCGTGCTACCGATAGTATAGCAGCCTAGCTCTCTCTCTCTCTCTCTATATATATATATATAGAGAGAGAGAGAGAGAGAGAGAGAGAGAGAGAGAGGAGCTAGAGTTACTATACTCTTATGAGTATAGATTCTTTTGTATTCATAAGTTTTCGGCCATTGGATGAAGATATGTGTGGTTAGGATGATAGTGGTCCCCGGTTAAGATCATAGTGATCCTCTAGGGTGAGTGATGGTGATCTAACCGATGAAAATAATCAAAGGGGTAGGTTTTTGTACTAAGTCGTTTTTGATAATAGAGCTTCCAAATAATTAAATTTGTAATATGAATTTAAAGTTTAAATTATAATTGGTAATTTAAGTTAAATTTTAACTTAAGAATTCAAATTTGGAATTCAAGATTCAATAGAATTTGAATTTATAGTTTGGAACAATTTGAATTCAAAGTTCAAATTGAAGTCGTAGCTAAAAATAATTTGATTAAAATTATTTAAAATTTAATTTAAAATTTAAAACTAGAAAGTCTTAAATTTAAATATAAATATACAAATTTTAATTAAAAGTTTTGTGTCGGATTTGAAATTGTAAATAAAATTCAAAATGCGAAATTAAATTCATGATTTCAATAAAAATTTAACTTGAAATTCAACTTTAAAAATAAATAAATATAAACATTAAAGCTAAAGACAAACATAGCCTTTCGGATAAACTCTCCACTTTCGGTGACTTCAAAATTTTTTGAATCCAAGTAAAAAAAGTAAGGTTTAATTATAACTTACTTTTACCAACTGTCCCTAGAGCACCCGAAGTCTTAGTTGATTCACATTTCCAACTAAGTTTATTTCTTAATGAAATAAACAAAATAGGTAGCGTGCTACCTATCTCTCAAATAAAAATTATAACTTACTTTTTTAACCCACTTCTGTAAAGTGATTTTTATATTCACCTTCGCAAACCAAAAAAATCAATAAAATACCACTTTCGATTCTTCACTTTCACTATTTGAGCCAATCAAAGACGCCCTAAACGAGATGTATGTGGTTGTCACTAGTGCATCTCATATAAGTGGGGGCACGCTTAATAAGGAAGAGAAAAATGCAATTTATTTGACAAAGAGAAAGCATGTTTTATCCCAAACTTGTCCATCCATAATTTAACTTAAAAAAAAACAAAATTAGCAACAGCTAACTACTAAACCAAATAGAAATATCAATCAGTTTTCAATTAAGTACACAGGAGCTGATTGAATAAACAGTATTAATTATGTAATCTTCCTTGTAGAGTAGATCCACATTTAAGCAACAGGAACAAAGCAACAGTAAAAACATTGGCATCTTATGTACTGATGTAATAGAATGCTTTTTGAATCAATGTTAATTGCATATGCAATCCATGTAGTGTCAATCAGTTTTCAATTAAGTACACAGGAGCTGATTGAATAAACAGTATTAATTATGTAATCTTCCTTGTAGAGTAGATCCATATTTAAGCAACAGGAACAAAGCAACAGTAAAAACCATTGGCATCTTATGTACTGATGTAATAGAATGCGTTTTGGATCAATTGTTAATTGCATGTACATACAATCCATGTAGTGTCATTTGTCCTTTGTGTACTAGTAGGAGGTCAACATCATCTGACAAAAAATGAAAAGAAACCAAAAACTACGCTGTTATACTTCGCTATAGTGCGTACATCTTACGCCCTGTCAGGTGATGATTTAAAACCGCTTTTAAAATTTTAGTATTAATAAGAAAGAAATTGATAAGACAACGTAAATAAATCCAGACCTTTCGGAGGGTAGGGTTTAAGATTTGCAACATTGTGTTCCACAAAATGTTCATCACAAGAAGCAACTAGGGAAGAGCGAGTATGCATAAATTGTGGGGCATGTTTGGTGCTCCTATAGGAGTGCTTTCAAGTATAAAAGTATCCCACAACATCTGACATACTCTGCAGAAAGAAGCAAAAGATCCCAACTGGAACTTCCGCTTTTAAGATCCACAAGCTCGTTCATTCACGAAGCCTCAACAGCAAAGGGATAGCTTCCGCTTATAGAGTAAAGAAAATGTTGCAGAAGCAGGGCCAAGAGGGTCACGCTCTAAAATACAAATATGAACATCAAACTAAGTAAATAAATAACCAGATGCATCTAAAATACAAAAAAGAACAAACCATACCTACAAACAACCAACTTATGCTTCAATCAGGGGGATGGATGCATCAGAACAAAGGAGTCAGTCATATCAGAAACATCACAAAATGAGAAGAGTGACCAACCAACAACCGCTACAGCGTATGGCCAGCAAGGAGACAGGAATTATTAGTACATCACATGAGACAGCTCAGCTAACTCTATACGAAAAATATACCTCATGAGACACAAATGCTCTATCTGTTCGAGAT
The DNA here is from genome assembly GCF_001540865.1 of Ananas comosus. NCBI lineage: Eukaryota > Viridiplantae > Streptophyta > Magnoliopsida > Poales > Bromeliaceae > Ananas > Ananas comosus. The sequence continues at coordinate 524,132 of NC_033641.1, forward strand.
AGGAGAAAGCTACTATATTAGCGATAGGATATGGAAATAGGTATTGCAGTGTTATCAACAATCCACACTATTAGATATGATCTACTAAATTTGAAGTATCTAGCTAAAATGAATAACCGGAAAATATTGAGGATAATTCTTTAATTTGAGATCAGAGGTCTTGATTTTGATTTGGATACTTCAAACTTACAAGGTAATTTCCAACAAAAATTCCGCAAGTTTGTATTCTTAGGATGATGTTTAAATAACAAGAAATTTCCTCTCTCGATTCTTCAAGCACTCTCAATCATGCTTAACAGTACACATCATCAAAATAGATGCTCTATCATTGAAAAATGAGACTAGTACCAGCCACCAGTAGCATCAATACAGTGCACCTACTCTGGCAATAGTCCTAATGCTAATGTAGGAAACAGTACTCCAATGTATACATAACAACTACCATAAAGATGAACTATATTGCAAGGAGTTTCATTTTCTGTTTTTTTTTTTTTTTTTCTTTTTCCATGTTCAGATGGGAATAAAAGAAATCCCTCTAACAATTATTTGCTTATTTTTGAAGAACAAAAGCACTCAAAGCAATGAATCACAACATTAGAACGCTTGCGATATCGCAGCACTTCTTGAGAAATTATCAGAAACCTCTTTGCTAATACCAGGAACTGATACTTACGTAAAAAGAAACTCGTCGAAAATATATCAATAGAATAAGGATAAAAGAATGTGAGAGTATATTACAGTGCCATTTACATGCATATTTTAACGCTGTATATTCCAGAATATATGTAATGTTTGCCAGCACGGTCTTTGATAATTTGATACTGATTAAAAAGAATTATATCCGCTAGTTTGGATAGAAATAAACAAGTTTACAAAGATAATCAGTGAATATTTGTAGTGGTCCTAGTGTTCTCAACAGATGACTCGATAAGAGGTACCTGAAGTGTCCAGATGAATGAAAGATAATGAAAACAGACTACGTACCTATCCAATTTAGTAGCTTTCAGAAATGATTGATCAACTGATGAAGGAGATATGTTATGGAGTCAGTATCAAAGAATCAAAATGCAGAATCAAACGCCCACCTTTTACCATCCTATAACACAGGTTATGGCAAGTGACAAAAGCATTCTGAATGCAGTTAAGTACAAAATCACCTTCTATGTTTTTATATCTAAAGACTGGTTCTGCGCATGCGTTATTCATCAACTCCCATTTTTGTCGTCGGTGATGTGTCCCAAAATGTGGGCCTTGAAACTTCAACATCAATTTTGATAACCCTTGATCATCATTTCAGTTAGTTTTCCAAATTAGACTAGGAAGCCCAAAAAAGAAACAAAGGACAGATGACCAAGGACGGTTATGCATTTAAACTCTATCCAACAAGAGTAGATGATTTCAATCCTGTATCATAGGAGCCTTTCTATGACATGACCAGCCATGAAAAAAGATGCAATCGTTCAATTCTACAAAGCCCAACTCTATATACTAACTCGGTGCATAGTTCATTACAGTGGCAAAGTCTTCCCGACACAAGGATAGGCCTTGAAACCTACACATAGTTCATCCAGAAAAATGCAGCATCCTACATTCCTACTGTCAATATTTGAACCTCTGGCTCCATGATTAAAAGCTGAGTATTGGTCATAAATTCATCGAACGATTGGCATCACCATAAGTTTGTTCATGAAGCATCAATGGTGGATAATAACAATTCATACATTCTTGAAGTGTTCCTGAGACAGCATACATAATTTATCTTAATTCCCTCCATAAGTGTTTTTTTTTTATTCTATCAATCTAAAGATGTTTCAATAACAAACCACAAAAACCATTCTATCAAAAAAAAGATCTATTTACTCATCATCATATTTGAAGAGGACCAGGATTTTCCGCTTGCCAGAATGTGTGCAAAAAAGATTGAAATGGCCATCAAGGCCAATGAGAAAATAGATAAATTTGTACAAGGAACTTGCTGCAAGGATCTGGATCACAACGGTTGACACCTGAGTAACTAAAACTGCTTCTCGACAACAGACGGAGAAGCTGATCGAACAAGAGGTTCAACAGATTCAGAAATGCTGAATCTTTCCAATCAGACATTCCACTCGGTATCCAATATAGTACCAGTAAGAAAAAAAAAAGAGTGGTCAAAAGAGGAATCGAGATAGATGTCTGTCTCCGCCTCACCGTAAGGCTTTCAGGTTGAGCTGCCATCTCTATTGGCCTGTCCTGTGCCAGTCGAGGTAAGGAGCTGATCAGGGCATTCATCCGTCGGATTAGTCTAACTCATTGGTGAAAACCTGATAGGTCACGCCTTCTGTCTTATCCCTCTCAATGGATCAAGCGTGTGCCATGATACTTATTAGGTTTTAAATCCCTTGGTAGGCATATCTCGTAATCAATAAGAAAAGGTACCTTCTTCTATCTCTTTAACCTAAATTGCTCTCTACTTAATATGACTTGTAAACCACTAGAATCTTGCCATATGGAAATTATATACGTCAAAAGAAAGACCTATTTAGAGAACGTACTATATTAAGATTGTCACAATAACTAATTAACAAACCTGAAAGTCATTCAGGAATTAACAGTAACTATATTTAAACAATTGTAGCAACCAACAATAGATAGTCAGATCAAAATCACATTTACAAGCAATAAGAAAGAATATTTTTAATTATTGAATATTGCACTCTGTAGAACGCACTTTTACTGAAACATGATCTCTCATATTCAGTTTACAGTTTTGCTTGAGGAATTGTCATAAAGGTCACAATTTCTTTTCCTTGAGATATGACGCTAAATTGACTTGCAATGCTACATGGCAAATTTGAGAGGATAACTGAATGTTCAAATGCTAGATAATTACAGTACAAGCAAAGATACATAAGAACAATTTAAACTTGAAAGAGCATTTCCCCACTTTCATGTTAGATGAATCAACTATTACATGTCTACAATTTCTGCATATCACAAAATAAATTGAATTAGCCGCACAATGTAAGAACCAAATCACCTTTCTTTGTTTTTCATTTTTCCTCAGCCATCGTTGTAGAGACGGTCCAAATAACACAAGGGGGGAGAGAAAAATAAATTAAAAAAAATTCACTGAAGAGTTATTACCACAAATTATTCAATAAAAACCATGAAGGTTTCCTAGGTCTAGAGCTAAATTGGTAGATATGGTCTTGAACAACAAGTTTCTTAGAAAACTCAGAGATGATGAAACTAAGGAAGCTCTAACGAACATTAAGTTTAGAAATATTATGAGGCCTAATAATAATCCCCTTAAGGATGAACTTGGGAAACATGAAAAGTTCTTTTAATAGTTAACAAATCTCTTTAGCAAAGCTAAAAGGATGCCAGGTAACTGGAGGAGAAATATACTTTATAACCAACAAACTAGAATGAAGAAAGTATGTAAAGTTGCAAAATTTCTCGTCGAACCGAACTAATATATAATTCATGACACATCGAAAGACAATAATAGAATAATGTCCATATAAACCAAGCTTGTAGGTAATACCATAAAATTTTATGATAGATAATAGAATAAACTTTACTATAAGAAGTGATTTGAAAATAACTTAATTATGTCTCTGAATGACCATGCATAGAAGCAATTTGCATATAAAGACGATAAATGAAGTAGATAAAAAAGCAAGAAACTCAAAATTCATTCTTTATGAATCAAAATGTTGGGCAGCTAATTAACATAGGTAAAAGTTACAACACGGCAAAGTTGGGATATTGAAATGACTGAGCTGAGTTGCTAGAATTAAAACAAAATTAATTTATCACGTACCAAACACCAATAACGAACAAAAATAACTTGATCAACCAATTGACCTTGCCAACTAGTGCATTGGCAACCTCAGGGCTTTCAGTTGCACCAACAATCCTAACATTTGTAAAGCGTTTTTAGCTAGAGCTAGTTCGTATCATCTTATGCTAAAATATAAAAAACTTGTTTTGGTCTTATGTGTTAAAAATCCTTATATAGAGGCGGATACTGTGATTAGGAAATGAGTCCAAAAAACTAGATAAGAATCTTGTTGTTATTTTCTCTTAAATTAAGAAACGAAACCTCATTCAGAGTTATATCAGCATTTGATATCTAAGGTTTTTAGCATTGCTGTCATGAGATTTGCCGCAAAAGCAGTCTACTCCATTATCCTGTGAATCACTGATCGCAACTAGTCTGAAGCTTGCCATTGCAGGCGGTATTCTCACATTCAGGCAAGGTAGTCCGGAGCCTCCTTTTCCGTTTGAAAGCGAGAATGACAGTACGGTGATGAGATCTTACACCCAGGAGTTGGAGAAACCTTCTCTAAACCCTTGTACAATACATTATTCCACAAGGATTATATCATAATTGTTCATGACATAAAGGTTAATGGGCACAGAGGACAAGTTATGTGAAAACTGTTTTAAATGGTTTGTAATTCAGAGACCACAAAATGCACCACCGTGAAGAATTCATATCATCACAAAAAGGTGCCTTATGAATGCAATTTAGTACAAATCAGTTACTGAGAGAGTAGCCAGAGAAATATGATAATACTTGCTTTTACTTGAGAAAAATAGGTAAGTTTTGCACGAAGGCTAAATGAAGTTAGCTGATCCACAATTTGAACCCAATATATTTATAACAAGAGGCTTTCCAGCTGCTTTTCCATTTTTGCGGAAATGGAATCCTCATTGAAATAGATACCTCAAGCACATGCATCATAATGCCCAAATTAGGACATATATATAATTAAGCAAAACTGAAAACCATAAAAAGGGGGGGATCAATGACACCCTCCACATTGTTGTTGCTAACCATCTTCTTTAGGGTCTGTTCGGATGTCCAAGCAAGTTATCCTGTGATAAACTTGTGCTACATTGCGAATCTTCTTCTGTCATCACAGCCTACGATTTTGCTTTTAGGGCATTCAAAGTCGTATAGTCATGATTTTAAAGGATAATGCATTCCACTCACAAGGTAATTAATCTTATTCCACAACAATGTGTTCGAGGCCTCAATCCCTCATATACTTATGTAGTTGTACTGTTGTAGACATCTAATCATACTCCCTATCTACTGTTAAAGTACTACCTTTGAGAAATCAAATGAGAACTGGCAAACAAGATGATCATGCAGCCAAACAGGCCCTTGATATGTTTTGAGATATCAGAACAAAAAAACCACCTTCGAACTTCAATTGTATTAGAGATAGCTCTATTTAAGCTATATGTGAAAAACAACAAACACTTCTATAATTCCATTGAACAGTTATACTTGTGTACAGATCTCTAAAATCTACACTATAACTTCCCCTCAGAAAGTCAAGAAAACTCCTAGGGGGCTATTTCATTTCACCAATTTGTACCAATCCCAGATTGCTATAGACACTCTATTTGAAAGGGTGAGATTGTCAGCACGCATTTGAGCCAAAGGAGCAAGGGCCTAACAAGGAAAGTAATGAAAATATCGGAGATTCCCGACTTGTAACATCAAATATTACCACAGAGCACAAGTTTTTGGCATTTCTCTATACGATAGGAACAAGATTTATGCGAAAATACGAAGTCCCTAATTAACTGGAATTTATAAGTCACTTGCGCCCTCCCAGCCTGAGTTGCAAGGAGACCATCTCACCATTTGTAATATAAAAATAGAGTGCTACAAATTGGTGCAACAAACGGCCCCTAAAAGTAAATATCACAGTTTTGTGGATAACTGGATATGTAACCTAAGCAAAAGAAAATGAACACTAGTAATTATACAGAAAAAGAACAAGCAGATTTTCACAGGAAACAGAGTAGCACTAACCAACCATTTCAAGCATCCACCTTGCATTACTATCAGAAAGGTCGAAGCTTCCGGCTTTGTAATCCTTTTCAGCAACATATCTCCACCCAATTCTGCTTCTCTCTCTCTCCCTCTCTCTCTCTCTCTCTCTCTCTTATGATATGCCTTTCTCTTTCTTGAGATTTTGGATTGCACAGTACAGTTTCCTCCTCGATCCAACTGCATTAATCCCCATATCCTTCAAATCCTCTAAGGTGAGTAAGGGGAGAACCTCATCATCCACCTCGTGGATCTCAAAAACCAGGCCGTAGCGGCCGAGCCCTAAGCGGTCCAGCCATGACTGAACGCCGCCAGCATCCTCCACCGATCGCCACTGCCCGTTCCGATCGTTCCAATCCTCACCGTCTGATCCAGATGGTGTGTCCCCTTCAACGGGATCGGTAGCCGGAGGCGCTCCTCCCTCCCTGCTCTCAAAAACCCTAACCCTAACTCTAGCCTCGTCGCCCTCGACCTTCCTGTACGCGTCGTCGTCGGCGAAGCCCCCCGTGCCGTTAGGGTGGGATTCGGCAGCAGCGGCGGCGAACCAGGACGATCTGGGGCGGCGGCGCCGGGCCCTGGCCTCGCGGGTGGCGCGGCGAAGCGCGGCGCCGAGGGGCTCCAGGTTCTCGTCGACGGGGAGGAGGGCCCGGTCCTCGACGGTGGCGGCGGCGGCGGAGGAGGAGGGGGCGTGGCGCGGCTTTGAGGAGGATGGTTTGGAGGGTTTGGTGCGGCGGAGGTGGGAGGGGTCGTAGGGGAAGGAGGAGGAGGCGGGGGCCTCGCCGATGTCTCCGAGGCGAACGCTGGGGCGGCGCTGGCGCTTAGAGGTGGCGGCGGCGGCGGCGGCGGCGGCGGCGGCGGNAAATTATAGATTAGTGACTTAATTTGGTTCACTAAGTGGCCATAAAATTTTCGCGTGATCTCTCGAGTTATTTCACTGAATTATTACCTAAAAGAGTTTTGCTTGCCAAATTCTAGTTTTGCACTTAATCGTAATCTGTTTTTACTGCAGCTGATGATGGAAAATGTTGTAGCTGGTGAGGAAGTGATGCCGCACAGGAATCCTCGAGGTGGCAATGGCGGCGGCGGCGGCGGCGGAGGCGGAGAGCTCCGGCGGTGGGGGTTCCTCCATGGAAGGAGTAAACGGAGGTGCGTAGAGAGAGAGAGAGAGAGAGAGAGAGAGAAAGAGAGAGAGAATCTAATAACACTGTGGTACGGGTGTTCTCGTGCTTTCTTTTTTTTTTTTTCTTTTTTTTTTGTGAAAATGTATGAAGAATCTCTCAACTACAAGCTGTTTTAAAATGAGCCCCTCAACTTTTGAGCTTTTTTGATTACAAGGCCCCAATTAGAATAATTCAATTCCACGCCCCCTAAAAAATAAAATCGCTCGTTTAGTAAACAAAAACCGAACACGAACACGAACGGGGGTCAACTCGCTCGTGTTCAACTGAATAACAGCGCGAATACATATATTTTATATTTATATAATTTATATAATCTAATATTTATATATATAAATAAATAATTATATATAGAAATTCAAAATTTTCTTGTTTAATTTTTAGCCCAACTTAAATATAAAACTCAACTCAATTATAAAAAAGTCAATTAATATGTAAAATTTTAACTATTAAATCAAAGTCTAATGAATAACATCTCATAAATTTATTTTATATATATTATATATACATATTAATATAGCTATATAGATATATATATATATATATATTGTATTTAATTCTTTTAGTTTATTATTTGTAAGTCAGCTCGTGTTCGGCTCGTTAATTAATGAACCGAACACGGACTGAATTTTTCGGCTCAATTCTTTAACGAGCCAGCTCCTGTTCGGCCCGTTTGAAACAAGCTGAACACGAGCCAAACACGAGTTGGCCTCAGCTCGCTCGTGTTCGGCTTGTTGACACCCCTAGCAGAGACTGATATTAAGAGTGATGAGATTGGGTGTGAAGAGGTTAGGCACCAATAGTGCAATCAATCCTAGAGATTAAGGACTTGGTTGCGAAAAAAAAAAAAGGAGGGGTTAAGGACCAAACTGAAAAATAAGATAAAGATTGGGGACCAATGGTGCAACTAACTCAAGGAAACATTTAACAAAATCAAATACACCAACAACACAAGCATGGCAAATTAAAATTGGATAAAAACTTATAAAACTTATTTGAACCATGGACCATTTTGAGTCAGCTATTTGGCATTTCAAAATTTTAATTCTTTAACCCAACATTGCAATTTGTTTGATTTGAAACAGTCAGCGACACTTAAACTTTAAATTATAAGTTAATTGCTTATTTTAATAAATTTATAGTTGCGAGGATTATATGAAATATACTAATAAAATATGTAAAGATAAACAACGGATTCAAATTTTAAAGTCAAAGTTACGTTGATTAACTCAAATCAAACAAAGTGAGAAATTATGCAGTAAAATCAAAAAATTTTGAAAGGTCAGATAGCTGATTCAAAATGATCTATAATTTAGATAAGTTCAATACGTTTTTACCTTAAAATTGAAAACATACACTCGAATTATCTACTCTTATGTTTTCATATTCTTTCATCAACCACTGTAAGCAATAATTTATCCGAGCAACAAACAACTAACAAGAACGAAAACATATAGGATCGCAAAATGAAACACGGGAAATCTCATAACCCTTCTTATTTCTACCCGCGAAAACTTTGTAAAAGCAATAATTCGATAGATTTGTTACTTCTCGTCGCTTTCCTCATTCTTTTGCCCGTACCGGCGGTTGAACTTTGCGATCTGGCCCAGGCTCTGCGCCATCTGACGCTTCGCTCGAAAATGGTAGACTTTGCCGACATGGTGTATCTTCGTCATCATGACGTTCATCAGCCGGCCGCTCTGCGTCACGTACGAAATCCACTGCATCTGCGGATGTATTCCTTTCCTCATCTTTCAACCTAAAACTGGAAAAGCAAACGACGAAAAAGGGTTCATAAAATGCAATCGACGGAGAGAAAAATGCTAAAAGTTTATCAACTTAGGCATGTTTAACCCTGTCGTAGCTTCTGTAGAATTGTTGTTTGAGTTGAGCTGTTCGAAGAACATCGAACAGTTTTCTTTTTGAAAAATCTCCTCTTACACTTATTCACTACAACATAAACAACTGAGGCTTCAAATTCTGTGGTCTAAAAGCTCATTTTAATGTGCTTTTCAAGAGAAAGAACCGAAATATTTATTTAGATGATGAAATTTAAAATGGCCTGTAGATGAGGGAGTCCCTGTACATTTCGATCGTATATTAAGTGCAAATATGGAAGCAATGGAACTAACAAGTTGAAACTCTAATGGATAACAATAATAAATCAATTCGATTTGTAATCAGCGCTAATCCGCGGCTTTACAACAACACCACATACATAATTCAAACCAACCAAGCATAATCCTCATAAAACAAGAAAAAAAAAAAGTTAAACTACATCATTGGGGCCTTTTGTCGAACACATTGTGAGCACGTAAACACCAAACAAATCCCACTCATAGAAATTGCTTGAATCCAAAGGGAATCATTTCCCCAATAAATGTGACTCAAACCAAGGGTAATTCTCAGCTTGACACCAACACCAATATCATAATTTGTACCAACCAAGCATAATTCTCAATAAAAAACATTAAACTACATCACTGCGGCATTCCATCGAACACATCATGAGCATGGAAACATCTAACATATTTTAATAATCTATATTGCTTGAATCCAGAGTAAACCATTTCCCCCAATGAATGTGACTCAGAAAAGTTATCATTTGGCCTCATTTTGCTAAATCTAGAGCAAAAAGTAAGCATCATAATGTGCGTCCATAATGGACCAACCTACTTGAAGTAGATCAAAATCACCTTTCGATTTATTAATGCACATGTGTAGTGATCCAATAGGTGACATAGCTCTTTAGATTAAAAAATAAAATAAAATTGTGGTATAATTGAGCATTCAACTACCGCAATTCCCTACACGCCCGCACGCACGCACGCACGCACACACACTCAACTATGGCAAACCTCTACACAGAGAGAGAGAGAGAGAGAGAGAGAGTAGAGAGAGAGAGAGAGAGAGAGAACCTCAGTGCGCTGCGATGGGAGCTTGGGAGGAGAGGGTCGGTAGAAGACGAAGACGATGGTGTTGATATAGAAGAGTGGAAGAAGGGGTAAACTGCAACATTGGTCCCTAACCTTTACCTTCTTCGCACTGTGGTCCCTTACTGTTAAATATAAAAATATATAAACATCTTTCTCTAAACATTTAAACTTTTAAAGCACAACGGTTATTTCATATGGTATCAGAGCAAAAAATCTTAAATTTGAGTCATATTAGTCTCGTAGCATTAATAATTTTCTTCTATTTAATGCAAATCCGTATCATGAGCCTTATAAAAAATTTCGAACCAGAAAACTTGGGCTTTATGAATTTTGAATTTCAAATACTAAAATTTTTCATCAAAATTTGATATGTTTTAATAAAAAAAAATTAATTAGTAACTAGAAGCTAGTGGAGCCATTATATTTTATAAAATTTTAGTTAAATACAATAATTCAAAATAAAACATAACTCAATCAGAGGATAAATAGCCAAGGAATGTATTTCAAAATATCCAATTCTTAAACTTCAGAGACTATGTTGCCATATATATATAGTATAGGGACTAAAATGTTAAAGTAAGTATAATATAGAGACCCAAATCATAATATTTGTACAGTACAGGGACTATTCGTACAATTTTACCCTAATAATATCATCTCCGCTTCTCCTCGCGCTTCTCCTTCGGATATCGCGGCGCCCACTTCGTCTTCTTCGGCGTCGCTCGTTCCCCATTCCCCCACGATTCTAGGGTTAGGGTTAGGGTTTGGGTTTCCTCTCCCTCCTCCGAGCTCCCTCTCATGGTGATCCGGCCCCCCGAGCTGGGCATGGCCGTCGCTGGGATCGGAGCCGTCTCCAAGACCCCCTTCCCCCTCCGCGCCCCGCTCTTCCTCTGCGCCCGCCGCCGCCGCCGCAGCTCCGCCGCCGCCGCCGTCGAGACCGCGGCGGAGCCGCGCCGTTCTCCGCCGTCCCCGCCGCCTCCGGCTTCCGATGGAACTGGTGAGATCCCTGTGTTCGCCTTTGATGAATCTAGTACTGTATAAAATTCGGTTTTGTTACGTTGCGATGATTTGGTTTGTGGCTACGTGAAGGGGGTGAAGGATCCGAGGGCCCGGAGTGGAAGATGCTGAGTTCGAAGGAGCTCGGGATCAGGACTTCGATGATCTCGAAGCCTACGAAATCCGTTCTCAATAGGCTTAGAACAAAAGGTTCGCAATAAAACCCTAACTCTCATAGATATAGTGTCCATTTTTGTTTTAGTGATGTGTTCTAGATGAATTGGATACCTATTTGATAGTTGATGTCGAAGAGCCGTATAATGTGGCTATTAAACAGTTTGTGTGATGAACAATTAGAGATATTTTAGTACTATCTAAGCTCCCCAAAGAAAACATTAGCAGATACTGAACTATGTATCATGGACACTTCTGTAAGCCTCACGTGTCGTCGGACGCACGCGTGTCCGTGTCGGACACGGGTCCGATGTGGACACTCCTTGAACGCTCATTTAATGCTGATCCATAGTGCATGCAATTAAAAAATATATATATTCATTTTTATTTTACTTTTTTTATACATATATAATGTAAAATGATAAATATTTTAGCTTTTTGATGATTGCATATAAATTTTTTTTGACAATATAAATAAATTATGTATGATGGAGAATTTTCTTCTTAAAATATATGAACTATCAATAAAAATTTTATTTAACTTTCATTCGTACGAAAAATATAATAATATTTTACTAAAATTAATATTTTATACATAATAAAAATATATTATTATATTAATAATATTATATTTTATTAGTGATTTTCATGCCGTACCCGTGTCCTAATTTTTGAAAGTTGCTGAGTTGCGGTGTCTGAGTCGTATCGTGTCTCGTGTCCCGTGTCAGTGTCCGTGACTCCTAGATACTGAAACTTCTTAGCAGTTCTACTCCGAGAAAATTGCATTTCTTAGTTTTAGATTACTCGAGATAAATCATTTTCTATTGATTGGTAAAACTGCTTAAATATCACTACCATAGTGGTATTTCATAGTAAGGTTCGTAAGGTATTGAGATGATAGATTTCTCTGTTGGACAGGGTATGATGTGTACCTGGTTGGGGGCTGCGTACGAGACCTCGTAATGAAGAGGACTCCGAAAGATTTTGACATTATAACTACGGCGGACCTTAAAAAGGTTTCAGTTGCTCATCTCGACGCTTTATTGTGGTTGTGTAATTGCCATGATGCAGGGCTCACACTCGCCCTAAAGTGAAAGGAGCAAATATTGTATTATAAATCAATCCTTTTGTTGTAAATAGTTTATTTTCAAGTAGCTGAGATCTTAACTTGTTCTTCTTAGATAGAGTTGTACGCATGCAACGCTATACGAGTAGTCCCTATCTAATTTTGTGTCTTCCTATTATTTTTTGTCCTTTTGCGTGATGCGAGAATTTGATTGTTGTCTTTGCTTTTCTCAATTTGAGCAGGTGCGAGAAGCATTTCCAAGATGTGATATAGTCGGGAAGCGTTTTCCTATTTGCCATGTGCATATCAATGACTCCATCGTGGAGGTTAGCTCCTTTACTTATGTATCGAATAAAGAAGGAAGCCTTCGATTGTGGTTAATTCTATGAGGTTAGAAACATAATAATACATACACACCAATTAAGCAATATCCTATAAATAGTAAATAAGGATAAAATTGACAGATAGAAGGTCTCAAGTTTGCACCCCGAATTTTAGTCCTCTTTTACAAACTTATACAATTTTTAATGTTTTGTCTTCTCGTTTTCTCCTCTATCGTAGGTCTCAAGTTTTAGTACTTCTTTACAAAATCCGAAAAACAACTTAATCCGACGTGCAAGAAGATCCGACTGTGGTGAGGATGATGATCTTAGATGGAGAAACTGTCTGGGACGGGATTTTACTATTAATGGGTAGAAATTTGAACTGCTTGCTCTCTCACTTGCGCTGCCTTAGAATATCATTTGATTTGAATATTCGATATAGCATTCTTTTGCTTAAGCATATCTCTTTTATTTTTCTTCCTTTCTTTTTCTATGCAGGCTGATGTTTAATCCGTATTCCAATCTAGTTTACGATTATTTGGGTGGCATGGAAGATATTAAGAAAGCCAAAGTATGCATATGCTTACCTTAGTTGCACAGTTTGACATTTCCTTTTTGTTTTTCGTCTTTTGTGCTTATCTTCTGTGCTTACATGGTGCTCTTTAAGTAGATTCGGACTGTAATTCCTGCAAGCACTTCATTCCAGGAGGACTGCGGTGAGAGCATAATTCCTTTAGTTTCAAAACTTTTTTTTGTTCTTTTATTTCACAATAAATCTCTCCTTGGTTTATGTATGTGAGCTATTGGATCCAATGGGCTTACTTATGTAATTAACAGCTCGAATTCTGCGTGCAATCAGAATTGCTGCTCGCTTGGGCTTCAGCTTTTCAAGAGAAACAGCTCATTCCGTGAAGAATCTCGCCTGCACTGTGCTAAGACTCGACAAGGTCCTATTTTACATGCTTTTTATGCGCTCACCTAGGTCTTGCCGCACTTTAGGTCACCCTCATTTAATACTCTACACCTCTACGTTACCTTTCGAACTAATTTTCCCTTGCACAGGGTAGAATCCTCATGGAAATGAATTACATGCTTGCATACGGTTCGGCTGAAGCTTCTTTGAGGTTGCTTTGGAAATTTGGCCTTTTGGAACTTCTGTTACCTATTCAGGCGGCATATTTTGTTTCACGTGGTTTTAAAAGGCGAGATGAAGGAACTAACATGCTACTGGTAAATGCAATGAAGTGCTTTTGTGGTTTTTCGGAAAAGTCTAATTTACTCTTTTTTTTTCCGCAAGAAGGGCTTGCTTTTTTTTATTAAAAAAAAAAATCATTTCCAGTGTACATATAGATGTCTCATTTACTGTCGAGGTGCTTTAGCATTTTTCTAGCTTTTTGTTGATTTGAAACCAAGATCTACTACTTGGTCATCAACTGTTCTCGTTCTTGGATAATTTAGGTGGCAAATTCTTTTCCCTTCTTGTAAGATGATAATATACATGCAGGCGTTTTTCTCTAACTTGGACAAGCTTCTTGCGCCCAACAAACCATGCCACAGTTGCATATGGTGAGAACCTATACAATTCTTTTTGTTTTTTTTTCATTCGATTTGATTGAGTTACGCTTTAGTGCCTAGTTTGACATTCTTGTTTTTATCATATCCGCAGTTATTTTTCTATAACTTTTCTCAACTTTTTTTCTTTTTATGTGCGATAGGATCGGGATTCTAGCATTTCATCAAGCGCTGGTTTATCGACCGCGAGATCCTTTGGTGGTGGCCACGTTCACCCTCTCTCTCCACAACGGCGGAGATTTGCCAGAAGCCGTGAATATAGCGAGGAGGATTACCCATCAGCACGACGCTAGCTTCCCGGAACTGTTGCAACCACAAGCGTGGGTAAGAGACGAGGATTTGGTCACTGAGGTACTGGACCTCGCCAAGTCTGTGAGCATTGCGTTGAGTTCGATGACCGATGAGCATGTGGTTTCACAAGCAATGGCGAGGTACCCTCAGGCACCGTATTCGGATCTCGTAAGTGTCATTTTGTTAATATTTTGTTTTTTCTTTCTTTATTAACTTCTTATAAGTCTCTTAAATCTACCAATATTGTATATAAGCCCCTTAAAAAGTCGTTTATTTGCATAATATCCATCAAAACCATCACCATTATTCATAATAACATTCTCTGATATCTTAAGATTCTTCTAAGAAGTTGTTCTAAGAACCCTTTAGAAACTCGCTGCTATTCAAATATTATTAGCTTCTTTAGCTGTAGCTGTGTTGGTTCGACAATATGCATAGGCTCAAATTGTAAACAGCATTGCATTCTCAAATCCTCGGCGGCTCCGCCTCATCCTTGCTAGACTCTCCAATTTTTTTAGTATGAAAATACTCACCTGAAAGGTTGTGCTGTTGTTGTCCCGCAAATTACGAAGAATTCGGTTGTCAATAACAAACTTAGATGATCAGATCTATTGGCGTAACAATGCTTTTCTACGTAGAACACCATATCTAGTTCACCGAAATTTGTTTTTTTGCTTTTCTTGGTTTGTTTTTTTTTTTTTTTTTTTTTTTTTTTTTTTTTTTTTTGGTTTTGTGGTTTCATATATAATATAACGATAATTTGCAGGTCGTTATCCTGCTGCAATCGTACTTGAAGGTTTGCCGAACATTCGAGTGTGTTCGCAAAACCCAGAGGGAGAGCGGCTTCATTCCGAAACGCGGCAGCAACATAANAGATGATCAGATCTATTGGCGTAACAATGCTTTTCTACGTAGAACACCATATAAAACAAAGTAAAATGGATTTTACCTGATCAAGAAATTCGCACACTAAAATTTTTTTTTTTTTTTTTTTTTTTTTTTTGGTTTGGTGGTTTCATATATAATATAACGATAAATTGCAGGTATTTATCCCGCTGCAATCGTACTTGAAGGTTTGCCGAACATTCGAGTGTGTTCGCAAAACCCAGAGGGAGAGCGGCTTCATTCCGAAACGCGGCAGCAACATAAACTACTTAAATCTGGCCCACGGCGGGCTCGCGGAGGCCCGACACGTCCTGGCCCGGGTTGTTTTCGACACCGCGTTCCCTCCGAAGCTCGAGAAGCGAGGCCAACATGTCCAAACCGAGGATCAAAAGTAGATGACGAAGAGAATGCATTATTCGGAGACTCGCAGCTAATAGAGAGCAACACCTGCCTCTTTCTCTTAATGGCATTATTACTGCAGGTACCGCACGGTGTTTTCGTGAAATGAAGCTCGCCGGGGTTGGATTAGTCGGGAAATTGAACGAAGAGCAGCGGTGGGTGCGAAGAAAACAATCTTGGGAGTATTCACTCCCAGGTAAAATGCCTGCTTCTGCACGGATAACATGTGCAATCTTATGGAACCAGGTATGAGGTTTATTTGTATGTGGAAATGGAGTTCGCTATATCAGGTTTCCTCTGGCCTCCTTCGCAAAATCTACATTTAAAAATAGAGCTCCGTTCTAAAAACGAAAAAGAAGAAGAACAGCTGTATCTTAGATGACCCACGAGTGTTGTTGTATAATGATATAAAGATCATAAATGCACGAAGAGAGCTTTTGTTTTTGTACACTTACTTTTTATTGTGCTCTTCATTTTGGGAGTGTGAGCTGCTTTGTTTAATCCAAATATAATAATAATAATAATAATTATTATTATTATTATTATTATTAAGAGTATTTTAGCCCAACTCAGTATGAATTACGTTTGTGTACTATTAATAATATTTAATAATATATAGATCTGTTTATTTAACGACACTTCAATGAAAATTTGTAGGGTTGTGATGATAGTGATCCTTAGGATTCAGTAATGGTCTCCCTAAAAATTGAATAGCATTCACAGCTAAATACTATTTAAGACTATTTGAGCTTCAAAAATATATATAAAAAAAAAAAATCTAGGTTGTGCTGGAGCTGCGCACATTACACCCCTATTATGTCACAACCACAAAACCTCTCGGCGACAATGCTACTCTCTCCTGCAGTCAAATTAGTCACCCATGGGTAAGCATGGTGGAACCTAGAAAAGTTCTACAAAATCGATAAACCTAAATAAAACAGTGATACAACAATTAATGATGCTGAGATGATATCATTAGCTTACTCTCACACTTCATTAAGGCAAAATTACTGCAACAGCTGTACACATGGAAAAGTACATTGAATAAATTTAGCATCTGAAGAGAGGAAGCGATTTGAGCTACGGGTGAGTCTCGTAAAAAAGAGATGAGGATGATCTCACTCACGCTTCTTGTGGGCCTCTTTGGCGAGCTTGGGCGGCTCCGTGGGGAAGTACTTGATGCCGACGAGATCGCCAACTTTGCTGATAACCTGGAGTCGGAAAAAAAGATGAGAAGAAAATGGTGCCGTTTAGTAACAATCGATATTTCGATAAGCATCGATTAGAAGGAAAATCGGGACTTTGAAACTTAAAAGTGACCTCGAGGCCTTTGATCATGTCTTCGCGGGTGTGCGCAGCGGAGATGCAGATTCGAGCCCTCGCCAGGAGGAGCGGGGTCGCGGGGAATGCGACGGTCACGACGGCAACCTTAGCAAACACAATTTCAGAAGCAAATTAGCGGCATGTAAAAGAAAAGGAGAGAAATGGAAACACTGACGAAACAAAATGTAAGTTCAAGAGCAGTATCATTTAGTAAAGATCAACCTATAGATAGAATGTAAAAGACGCGACGACGCCTATAGGGTAAAACTTGGAAACAGGTCAAAAAGGAGAATGTGCTCACATTTTGTCGGAGGCATTCTCTAGAGAAAGCAGGGATTTTCGCGGGGTTGTAAAGCATTATCGGCATAACTGGCGAGTCATTGTCGCCGAGAACCTCGAAGCCCATTTTCTGGAGCTCCGATCGGAAGAAGTTGCTGTTCTCACGAATGCGCGCAAGTTTTTGGGCACCTACGGAAAGATCACCAATTTACGAAAGAATAAAATAAAATAAAATAAATCATGAAAATTGGATTATCCTTTGGTACCTCTATTGGATCCATCTTCGCCAAGGATAACTTTAATCGCAGAAATAACTTGTTGAACTGCGGGTGGTGACATGGAGGTTGCGTAAAGATGAGCCGGGCATGTGTACTTTAGGTACTGAATTATTTCCTGGAAATGAACTGCGAGAGTTTAGCAAGAAACAAGGGAACCCCTCACTAAATGTTCTGGAGCGTTTTCAAAGTAGAAGCTCCAATTTAAAGCTGCTTTTTTGTTGAGAAGTGATAATAAGAAGCCATTAATGCTTCTTTCCAACGACTCTATTCAAACAACATTTTTATAAAAGCTTCAGCAAGGCACATAGATAACATAAACGATAAAGTAGGCATTGACCTTTGAAGCTGCGATGTAACCTCCGCAAGATCCAAATGATTTGGTGAAGGTCCCCATCATGATATCTACATCCGCGGGATCAACTCCTAGGAGCTCACAAACACCACGGCCGGATTTCCCAATTGCACCAATGCTGTGGGCCTCATCTAAATATGTGTATGCCTGTTTCCAAATAAAAACTCAATGAGACGAGTTAGCAAGTTCGAATTTACTACTCAAAGATCAATAACAATTAAAGTACAGATGCAAAATGTAGGACATTATAAACTATAAGGTCTTTACACATATAACACTGCAGATACCTAGATATTCAAAATTGTATATATACATTCAAGAGATAATGTTTTTATGAGGTAGTTAATTGTATTTAAGCTTATACACTCATAATAACATATATGCTCTCCAAATCTTAGTTTCTTAGAAAATCATCCTTATATTAAGTAAGAAGTTCAACCATTTCATAGTATTATCTCTAAATTTTTTATAAGTGCACCAAGAATGGATCCAGAACCTTATATTTCTTGCAGACGGCTATGATCTCAGGAAGCTTGCAAAGCTCTCCTTCCATACTATAGATACCCTCGACAATAACAATTATCTTCTTCCACGGCCTATGCGTCCGAGGCTGTCCCTCAGCTATTTGCTCTCTCAACACCTCTTCCAAGTGAGAGGGAGCTACAAGTAAAACATGGAGAAAGATTATGACTTTTGCTGGAAGAAATAGAAGATTATACTTGCGCAGCATTAGCAGAAGACTTACAATTATGTTGGAAAACTCTGACGGTCGCACCCGATCCTCGAGCGCCATTAACAATTGAATTGTGGTTTAGCGAATCACTAATGAGCAGCCCTCCCTACAAATGATTGTAGCAAGCAAAATATTAATAAGCATGATCATGAGAAAAAGCAAAAGCATATTTTTCTTAAGCTGAATAAGCTTTAGAATAATTGGAAAAATGGGTTGCACAGACCTTCCCAATAAGGCAAGGAATGATGGCAGAGTTTGTAACATAACCCATGCCGAAGAGTACAGCAGCAGGTTTACCGACGAAGCGAGCAACTAACTCCTCTAGTTCAGCGTGCAGCTGAGTCGTGCCTGATAAAAAAGCAAGAAACATTATGTTACTGCACAAAATGATTATGTTTTTAGAATCTTTCGATATCTTTAAATCAATGAACATGACGTATCTTGTTCTTGGTATTAGCTATATGAACCCTCGAAAAAAAAACAAGGGAGATCAGATGTATAAATCCTCATTCGCCAATCAATGATCCTAACTCGACTACGTGCTGAACAAGTTTCACTTTTTCAGTTAAGGGCCTGAAGCCAGGCTGGGAGCTTCTGCAGAGCCGCTTCTGGTGAAGTTGTTCTCAAAAGTGCTAGCAGCCTTTCTTTTGATATCCCCCCTTCCAAGCAGCTTTCTATTGCTATAGAAGCAAAAGCTCCAAGTTGGAGCTTCTATTTTTCAGCTTCAGAAACTCATATCAACGTATTGCCACAGCAAAACTACCAAAATTCTCATTTGCCAAACACGAACTACTACTTCTCGGTCTAAAAAAGGTGTTCGACAAGATAGGCCCAACAGGCACCAAAGCTAATTTTAGACTGCTAATTATTGCACAAAATATTCTTACCTCCATCCACACGAACACTGCAGGTACTGGGCGAGTATTTCTTCAAAGACTCGATAACACGGGGAGTGCAGTACTCATCTGCCGCCGCAAAACCTAGGTAGTTGTATGATCCTAGGTTAAGGCATTTGGTACTATTTGAGGTTCGGCTGCATCCATGGAAAAGACCAGTGTTACGCCCTTAATTCATTCTAAAAGATATTTCAGAAGCATGACAAAGAAAATTAAAAAAGAGTTATACAATGTATCATTGATTTAGTTCCTGTCGAGGAAAATCAATCTAGTCTAAAACAATACATAGTCTACCGAGTCTATTTGTGTATATGGAAACACTTACTGTAATGTCTTGTTATTGTCATTCGAGTAGCGCTCAACTACATCAATCCAAGCATCTGGTGCGCTAGCAATTGGTCTACCGAAACAATCCTGCAGAATCCCACTATCTTTTCAGATAAATAGTGTGGAAGAACATTTGTAGAGTATAATCACATCTGGCCGAACTTCATTGAGTCGAAGGAGTAATCACATCTCTCGTTTCCCTCTCTATCGTCAGGTTACGGCGTTACGCTGAAGACCAAATCAGCCCTAATCTTAATCTAGAACATTACATAATTTGTCTTCAACGGACAAATTTTCGCCATCATCAAATAGAACATCCGGTCTAAAGAATAAAATATTAAAAGAGCGTTCGTTAAAAGCTAAGGGCATGTTTCGTAAAAAGGATCTACACCCCATCGAACTCGGCGAGTTCCGTCCGTACGGCGGAGCTTGACTTCACGCTCGTCGAGGGTGAAGTCGTGAGTTCACGCCGTATGCAAACTCACCGACGAATTTGCACGACACGGAAGTCGAGCTCAGCAATTCCATCCAAACACCGGCGAACTCCGGTTACGGGAACTCAGCTACTCCAACCCCGAATTCAATCAAAACAAACACACCCTAAGCTCTAGGCTCTTTAGAGAAAATAACAAATCTTTCACATGGCATCAAAGCAGAGCTCATCCGCTCTTTAATTGAGATAAACAACCTCCATCCATTTCAAAATGTCTCGAACCTAAACATGAGCGTGGTAAGGGAAAAATAGCTATTTCACTAAAGTTCCAATGATCCAAATTCATTTTATCACACATGTAAGCACCATTTCCCTAGCTCCAATTACTCAAACAACAATCCCCAATAGTAGAAAACACCAATTAAATCTAATTACCTGGATGCGGAGATAGAGCCTTCGAACGTAGAAATCCTCGAGCCCCAAGCAGATCGGCGCGTAACCCTGCCCCATACCGCAACAAACGCGCAATTAGAACCCTAGTGCGATAATTCGACACGGGAAATCACAAGGAATTGATTGAAAAAGCTCGATTCGATCGGAAATTGGCGATCATCACCTTGAGGTCCTTGGATCGGAACCAATCGAGGAGCTTGCGGAAGAGATCGCGGAGTTGGCCGAAGGCGAAGAGGAGGCCGTAGCTGAAGAGCGTGGTGAGCGCGGTCGTGTAGGGGAGCCGCACCATCTTCGTCTCCTTCGCCCTCGTCGTCCCCCGAACCCCAGAGAGAGAGAGAGAGAGAGAGAGAGAGAGAGAGGGAGGGGGAGGGTTTAAATAGAGGTGGGAGAGGTCGTTAATGGCGTCGCGTGGGGTCACGGAGGGGGAGAGAGAGAGAGAGAGAGAGGTGGGGAATGTTACGTGGACCACGTGCACCACGTCAGCAAAAAACCGGCCTATAATTATTAGGGTTTTAATTGCATTAATAGGGCCCGACCGTTACACGCTTTCATGTTGGTCCTTTTTTTTAGGTAAAATTATTAGCTGATCTATGAACTATATTTTAAATTTTTAATTTTACAATCAAATCTTTCAATTTGCCTAATTTGAATCTGTGAATACCACTTTAACTTCAAATTTTAAGCTAATTTTTTTATTTTAATAAACATATAGTCTCGACAATTAAATGAAGTATACGAATTAAACCTGTAAAAATAAATGACGCATCCAAATTTTGAATTTAAAATATTATTTGATGACTCAAGTTAAACAAATTGAAAAAATTAAACAGTAAAATCAAAATTTTTAAAGATTCAATAGTCAAGTCAAAATAACTTATCGTTCAACGGAATCTTTTTTTTTTTTTCTCCTGCCCACATTGATTCCTAATCTTCTCTCCCTCCTCCACCACCTCTATCACGTCAAGCCCAATTTCTCCGTTTTTAGCTCCAAAAATATTTTCAATGGCATTCAAAAAAATATTAATAAGTATTTTTTCAAAATGCCTACAACTAATTCAACCTCGCAAACTGCGACTATTATTTTTTCTAGAGCATCCAATATTCTAAAAGTTGAGCCGAACACATCGTCAGACTTTCCTAAACATTCGAAAACTACTGAAGGTAAAAAAATGCAACTTTTTGAACAACAGTGATAAAGTAAAAATATATTAAACCGTAGTACAACAAATTAAAATTTATCTTAATCTGTAGCCCATAGATTTTATAAATTAGTGTCCAACAACTTAAAAAATTTGTTATAAAACTTTGAATTTTAGCATACTAGTCCATCATGCACCACATATTTATAGTTTTAGGCAAAAACTTTTCACAAGAGAGAGAGAGAGAGAGAGAGAGAGAGAGAAAGTGATGTTTTGCACCTCCTTCTCCTTTCCTATTTCTTTTCTCCTTCCTCTCTTTGTATCTTCTTCTTATTGGATTTTTCTCCCATGGGTGATAGATCCTATGAAACATCTTTTGTATCTTATGACTTATGGTTGTAAAATTAAAAAAAAAAAAAAAATGATAATAAAAACACCAATTTGTTGGTCTTGGTTTGGTATATTTTTTACCCCGAAAAAAATAAATAAACTTCAATTTTTGTCCTGTAATTTAGTGTATTTTTATTTACCATCTTGTTTTTGAAAAGTTGCATTCATTGTTGTAGATTTTTTTTTCCTATAGTTAAACAAGGCCCTTACAGTTTTAGTCTTCAAACTCTGATTCGGCCGACAAACACTTTGGCCCTCAAACTTTAATTTGTTGTATTTTTTAGCTCAGATTTTTTTAAAGTACAATTTAGCTAATTGGATACTGATATTTTGTTGATGCAATATTATTGCATCTTAATAATTGTTATATCATCAATTATAGCACTACTGAATCACTACCATATCTGGATACATCATTATTTAATAGATTAAACTAGATTGTGTGACTTAACTGCAATAATTTAGAAAGTTTGAGTTAAAAAATGTGAAGTATAAAGTTTGAAGACCAAAATATTACGGCCCTCAAAATTTGAGGACTAAAGTTTCAATTTAGCCTAATGTATTTTTAGTAATTCACTTGATATATGAGTAACTAAAGTTTGTAAAATTTATCAATCAATATTAAAATTAGCTCAGATAGTAACCACACTAAAATTCGAAAAAACCAAAAACAAAAAACAAAAGGGGAAAGCAACAATGTGGTCAATACCACAAGTCAAGTCAAAGTCAACATTTATTTTTATTATTAACTATTATTGTCTACAATAATCTTAAAAAAAAAAATAAAAATCTACATGCTGGTGCGGATACATTAAAAGGGGTCCATAAATATTATTGATAAGTCATGTGATCATCCCAAGCTCAGGAAGCGTGGGTGGCAATCCAGCTCACTGTTCGTGAGTGAGTTTGTATTCGGTTCAAAATAAGTTCGAGATAGAGTTACTCATTTGGTAAACGAGTCGAACATGAGCTGGGATCAGCTCGTTTGTGTTAAGCTCGATAACAGCTCAAATACATATATTTTATATTTACATAAATTTATATAAATAAATATATATATATATATATATATATATATATATATAAATTTTTACTATTTAATTTTTAGTCCAACCTAAATATAAAACCCAACTCAATTATAAAAATGTTTATTTATATATATATATATATATATAGAGAGAGAGAGAGAGAGAGAGAGAGAGTCCGGCTACTATGCTATTAATAGCACGAAGCACTTGGTGCTACCAAGT